>NW_027142497.1:875000-883626 GCF_026170545.1 Melanerpes formicivorus | reverse complement strand
ACCCTAACCCTAACCCTAACCCTAACCCTAACCCTAACCCTAACCCTAACCCTAACCCTAACCCTAACCCTAACCCTAACCCTAACCCTAACCCTAACCCTAACCCTAACCCTAACCCTAACCCTAACCCTAACCCTAACCCTAACCCTAACCCTAACCCTAACCCTAACCCTAACCCTAACCCTAACCCTAACCCTAACCCTAACCCTAACCCTAACCCTAACCCTAACCCTAACCCTAACCCTAACCCTAACCCTAACCCTAACCCTAACCCTAACCCTAACCCTAACCCTAACCCTAACCCTAACCCTAACCCTAACCCTAACCCTAACCCTAACCCTAACCCTAACCCTAACCCTAACCCTAACCCTAACCCTAACCCTAACCCTAACCCTAACCCTAACCCTAACCCTAACCCTAACCCTAACCCTAACCCTAACCCTAACCCTAACCCTAACCCTAACCCTAACCCTAACCCTAACCCTAACCCTAACCCTAACCCTAACCCTAACCCTAACCCTAACCCTAACCCTAACCCTAACCCTAACCCTAACCCTAACCCTAACCCTAACCCTAACCCTAACCCTAACCCTAACCCTAACCCTAACCCTAACCCTAACCCTAACCCTAACCCTAACCCTAACCCTAACCCTAACCCTAACCCTAACCCTAACCCTAACCCTAACCCTAACCCTAACCCTAACCCTAACCCTAACCCTAACCCTAACCCTAACCCTAACCCTAACCCTAACCCTAACCCTAACCCTAACCCTAACCCTAACCCTAACCCTAACCCTAACCCTAACCCTAACCCTAACCCTAACCCTAACCCTAACCCTAACCCTAACCCTAACCCTAACCCTAACCCTAACCCTAACCCTAACCCTAACCCTAACCCTAACCCTAACCCTAACCCTAACCCTAACCCTAACCCTAACCCTAACCCTAACCCTAACCCTAACCCTAACCCTAACCCTAACCCTAACCCTAACCCTAACCCTAACCCTAACCCTAACCCTAACCCTAACCCTAACCCTAACCCTAACCCTAACCCTAACCCTAACCCTAACCCTAACCCTAACCCTAACCCTAACCCTAACCCTAACCCTAACCCTAACCCTAACCCTAACCCTAACCCTAACCCTAACCCTAACCCTAACCCTAACCCTAACCCTAACCCTAACCCTAACCCTAACCCTAACCCTAACCCTAACCCTAACCCTAACCCTAACCCTAACCCTAACCCTAACCCTAACCCTAACCCTAACCCTAACCCTAACCCTAACCCTAACCCTAACCCTAACCCTAACCCTAACCCTAACCCTAACCCTAACCCTAACCCTAACCCTAACCCTAACCCTAACCCTAACCCTAACCCTAACCCTAACCCTAACCCTAACCCTAACCCTAACCCTAACCCTAACCCTAACCCTAACCCTAACCCTAACCCTAACCCTAACCCTAACCCTAACCCTAACCCTAACCCTAACCCTAACCCTAACCCTAACCCTAACCCTAACCCTAACCCTAACCCTAACCCTAACCCTAACCCTAACCCTAACCCTAACCCTAACCCTAACCCTAACCCTAACCCTAACCCTAACCCTAACCCTAACCCTAACCCTAACCCTAACCCTAACCCTAACCCTAACCCTAACCCTAACCCTAACCCTAACCCTAACCCTAACCCTAACCCTAACCCTAACCCTAACCCTAACCCTAACCCTAACCCTAACCCTAACCCTAACCCTAACCCTAACCCTAACCCTAACCCTAACCCTAACCCTAACCCTAACCCTAACCCTAACCCTAACCCTAACCCTAACCCTAACCCTAACCCTAACCCTAACCCTAACCCTAACCCTAACCCTAACCCTAACCCTAACCCTAACCCTAACCCTAACCCTAACCCTAACCCTAACCCTAACCCTAACCCTAACCCTAACCCTAACCCTAACCCTAACCCTAACCCTAACCCTAACCCTAACCCTAACCCTAACCCTAACCCTAACCCTAACCCTAACCCTAACCCTAACCCTAACCCTAACCCTAACCCTAACCCTAACCCTAACCCTAACCCTAACCCTAACCCTAACCCTAACCCTAACCCTAACCCTAACCCTAACCCTAACCCTAACCCTAACCCTAACCCTAACCCTAACCCTAACCCTAACCCTAACCCTAACCCTAACCCTAACCCTAACCCTAACCCTAACCCTAACCCTAACCCTAACCCTAACCCTAACCCTAACCCTAACCCTAACCCTAACCCTAACCCTAACCCTAACCCTAACCCTAACCCTAACCCTAACCCTAACCCTAACCCTAACCCTAACCCTAACCCTAACCCTAACCCTAACCCTAACCCTAACCCTAACCCTAACCCTAACCCTAACCCTAACCCTAACCCTAACCCTAACCCTAACCCTAACCCTAACCCTAACCCTAACCCTAACCCTAACCCTAACCCTAACCCTAACCCTAACCCTAACCCTAACCCTAACCCTAACCCTAACCCTAACCCTAACCCTAACCCTAACCCTAACCCTAACCCTAACCCTAACCCTAACCCTAACCCTAACCCTAACCCTAACCCTAACCCTAACCCTAACCCTAACCCTAACCCTAACCCTAACCCTAACCCTAACCCTAACCCTAACCCTAACCCTAACCCTAACCCTAACCCTAACCCTAACCCTAACCCTAACCCTAACCCTAACCCTAACCCTAACCCTAACCCTAACCCTAACCCTAACCCTAACCCTAACCCTAACCCTAACCCTAACCCTAACCCTAACCCTAACCCTAACCCTAACCCTAACCCTAACCCTAACCCTAACCCTAACCCTAACCCTAACCCTAACCCTAACCCTAACCCTAACCCTAACCCTAACCCTAACCCTAACCCTAACCCTAACCCTAACCCTAACCCTAACCCTAACCCTAACCCTAACCCTAACCCTAACCCTAACCCTAACCCTAACCCTAACCCTAACCCTAACCCTAACCCTAACCCTAACCCTAACCCTAACCCTAACCCTAACCCTAACCCTAACCCTAACCCTAACCCTAACCCTAACCCTAACCCTAACCCTAACCCTAACCCTAACCCTAACCCTAACCCTAACCCTAACCCTAACCCTAACCCTAACCCTAACCCTAACCCTAACCCTAACCCTAACCCTAACCCTAACCCTAACCCTAACCCTAACCCTAACCCTAACCCTAACCCTAACCCTAACCCTAACCCTAACCCTAACCCTAACCCTAACCCTAACCCTAACCCTAACCCTAACCCTAACCCTAACCCTAACCCTAACCCTAACCCTAACCCTAACCCTAACCCTAACCCTAACCCTAACCCTAACCCTAACCCTAACCCTAACCCTAACCCTAACCCTAACCCTAACCCTAACCCTAACCCTAACCCTAACCCTAACCCTAACCCTAACCCTAACCCTAACCCTAACCCTAACCCTAACCCTAACCCTAACCCTAACCCTAACCCTAACCCTAACCCTAACCCTAACCCTAACCCTAACCCTAACCCTAACCCTAACCCTAACCCTAACCCTAACCCTAACCCTAACCCTAACCCTAACCCTAACCCTAACCCTAACCCTAACCCTAACCCTAACCCTAACCCTAACCCTAACCCTAACCCTAACCCTAACCCTAACCCTAACCCTAACCCTAACCCTAACCCTAACCCTAACCCTAACCCTAACCCTAACCCTAACCCTAACCCTAACCCTAACCCTAACCCTAACCCTAACCCTAACCCTAACCCTAACCCTAACCCTAACCCTAACCCTAACCCTAACCCTAACCCTAACCCTAACCCTAACCCTAACCCTAACCCTAACCCTAACCCTAACCCTAACCCTAACCCTAACCCTAACCCTAACCCTAACCCTAACCCTAACCCTAACCCTAACCCTAACCCTAACCCTAACCCTAACCCTAACCCTAACCCTAACCCTAACCCTAACCCTAACCCTAACCCTAACCCTAACCCTAACCCTAACCCTAACCCTAACCCTAACCCTAACCCTAACCCTAACCCTAACCCTAACCCTAACCCTAACCCTAACCCTAACCCTAACCCTAACCCTAACCCTAACCCTAACCCTAACCCTAACCCTAACCCTAACCCTAACCCTAACCCTAACCCTAACCCTAACCCTAACCCTAACCCTAACCCTAACCCTAACCCTAACCCTAACCCTAACCCTAACCCTAACCCTAACCCTAACCCTAACCCTAACCCTAACCCTAACCCTAACCCTAACCCTAACCCTAACCCTAACCCTAACCCTAACCCTAACCCTAACCCTAACCCTAACCCTAACCCTAACCCTAACCCTAACCCTAACCCTAACCCTAACCCTAACCCTAACCCTAACCCTAACCCTAACCCTAACCCTAACCCTAACCCTAACCCTAACCCTAACCCTAACCCTAACCCTAACCCTAACCCTAACCCTAACCCTAACCCTAACCCTAACCCTAACCCTAACCCTAACCCTAACCCTAACCCTAACCCTAACCCTAACCCTAACCCTAACCCTAACCCTAACCCTAACCCTAACCCTAACCCTAACCCTAACCCTAACCCTAACCCTAACCCTAACCCTAACCCTAACCCTAACCCTAACCCTAACCCTAACCCTAACCCTAACCCTAACCCTAACCCTAACCCTAACCCTAACCCTAACCCTAACCCTAACCCTAACCCTAACCCTAACCCTAACCCTAACCCTAACCCTAACCCTAACCCTAACCCTAACCCTAACCCTAACCCTAACCCTAACCCTAACCCTAACCCTAACCCTAACCCTAACCCTAACCCTAACCCTAACCCTAACCCTAACCCTAACCCTAACCCTAACCCTAACCCTAACCCTAACCCTAACCCTAACCCTAACCCTAACCCTAACCCTAACCCTAACCCTAACCCTAACCCTAACCCTAACCCTAACCCTAACCCTAACCCTAACCCTAACCCTAACCCTAACCCTAACCCTAACCCTAACCCTAACCCTAACCCTAACCCTAACCCTAACCCTAACCCTAACCCTAACCCTAACCCTAACCCTAACCCTAACCCTAACCCTAACCCTAACCCTAACCCTAACCCTAACCCTAACCCTAACCCTAACCCTAACCCTAACCCTAACCCTAACCCTAACCCTAACCCTAACCCTAACCCTAACCCTAACCCTAACCCTAACCCTAACCCTAACCCTAACCCTAACCCTAACCCTAACCCTAACCCTAACCCTAACCCTAACCCTAACCCTAACCCTAACCCTAACCCTAACCCTAACCCTAACCCTAACCCTAACCCTAACCCTAACCCTAACCCTAACCCTAACCCTAACCCTAACCCTAACCCTAACCCTAACCCTAACCCTAACCCTAACCCTAACCCTAACCCTAACCCTAACCCTAACCCTAACCCTAACCCTAACCCTAACCCTAACCCTAACCCTAACCCTAACCCTAACCCTAACCCTAACCCTAACCCTAACCCTAACCCTAACCCTAACCCTAACCCTAACCCTAACCCTAACCCTAACCCTAACCCTAACCCTAACCCTAACCCTAACCCTAACCCTAACCCTAACCCTAACCCTAACCCTAACCCTAACCCTAACCCTAACCCTAACCCTAACCCTAACCCTAACCCTAACCCTAACCCTAACCCTAACCCTAACCCTAACCCTAACCCTAACCCTAACCCTAACCCTAACCCTAACCCTAACCCTAACCCTAACCCTAACCCTAACCCTAACCCTAACCCTAACCCTAACCCTAACCCTAACCCTAACCCTAACCCTAACCCTAACCCTAACCCTAACCCTAACCCTAACCCTAACCCTAACCCTAACCCTAACCCTAACCCTAACCCTAACCCTAACCCTAACCCTAACCCTAACCCTAACCCTAACCCTAACCCTAACCCTAACCCTAACCCTAACCCTAACCCTAACCCTAACCCTAACCCTAACCCTAACCCTAACCCTAACCCTAACCCTAACCCTAACCCTAACCCTAACCCTAACCCTAACCCTAACCCTAACCCTAACCCTAACCCTAACCCTAACCCTAACCCTAACCCTAACCCTAACCCTAACCCTAACCCTAACCCTAACCCTAACCCTAACCCTAACCCTAACCCTAACCCTAACCCTAACCCTAACCCTAACCCTAACCCTAACCCTAACCCTAACCCTAACCCTAACCCTAACCCTAACCCTAACCCTAACCCTAACCCTAACCCTAACCCTAACCCTAACCCTAACCCTAACCCTAACCCTAACCCTAACCCTAACCCTAACCCTAACCCTAACCCTAACCCTAACCCTAACCCTAACCCTAACCCTAACCCTAACCCTAACCCTAACCCTAACCCTAACCCTAACCCTAACCCTAACCCTAACCCTAACCCTAACCCTAACCCTAACCCTAACCCTAACCCTAACCCTAACCCTAACCCTAACCCTAACCCTAACCCTAACCCTAACCCTAACCCTAACCCTAACCCTAACCCTAACCCTAACCCTAACCCTAACCCTAACCCTAACCCTAACCCTAACCCTAACCCTAACCCTAACCCTAACCCTAACCCTAACCCTAACCCTAACCCTAACCCTAACCCTAACCCTAACCCTAACCCTAACCCTAACCCTAACCCTAACCCTAACCCTAACCCTAACCCTAACCCTAACCCTAACCCTAACCCTAACCCTAACCCTAACCCTAACCCTAACCCTAACCCTAACCCTAACCCTAACCCTAACCCTAACCCTAACCCTAACCCTAACCCTAACCCTAACCCTAACCCTAACCCTAACCCTAACCCTAACCCTAACCCTAACCCTAACCCTAACCCTAACCCTAACCCTAACCCTAACCCTAACCCTAACCCTAACCCTAACCCTAACCCTAACCCTAACCCTAACCCTAACCCTAACCCTAACCCTAACCCTAACCCTAACCCTAACCCTAACCCTAACCCTAACCCTAACCCTAACCCTAACCCTAACCCTAACCCTAACCCTAACCCTAACCCTAACCCTAACCCTAACCCTAACCCTAACCCTAACCCTAACCCTAACCCTAACCCTAACCCTAACCCTAACCCTAACCCTAACCCTAACCCTAACCCTAACCCTAACCCTAACCCTAACCCTAACCCTAACCCTAACCCTAACCCTAACCCTAACCCTAACCCTAACCCTAACCCTAACCCTAACCCTAACCCTAACCCTAACCCTAACCCTAACCCTAACCCTAACCCTAACCCTAACCCTAACCCTAACCCTAACCCTAACCCTAACCCTAACCCTAACCCTAACCCTAACCCTAACCCTAACCCTAACCCTAACCCTAACCCTAACCCTAACCCTAACCCTAACCCTAACCCTAACCCTAACCCTAACCCTAACCCTAACCCTAACCCTAACCCTAACCCTAACCCTAACCCTAACCCTAACCCTAACCCTAACCCTAACCCTAACCCTAACCCTAACCCTAACCCTAACCCTAACCCTAACCCTAACCCTAACCCTAACCCTAACCCTAACCCTAACCCTAACCCTAACCCTAACCCTAACCCTAACCCTAACCCTAACCCTAACCCTAACCCTAACCCTAACCCTAACCCTAACCCTAACCCTAACCCTAACCCTAACCCTAACCCTAACCCTAACCCTAACCCTAACCCTAACCCTAACCCTAACCCTAACCCTAACCCTAACCCTAACCCTAACCCTAACCCTAACCCTAACCCTAACCCTAACCCTAACCCTAACCCTAACCCTAACCCTAACCCTAACCCTAACCCTAACCCTAACCCTAACCCTAACCCTAACCCTAACCCTAACCCTAACCCTAACCCTAACCCTAACCCTAACCCTAACCCTAACCCTAACCCTAACCCTAACCCTAACCCTAACCCTAACCCTAACCCTAACCCTAACCCTAACCCTAACCCTAACCCTAACCCTAACCCTAACCCTAACCCTAACCCTAACCCTAACCCTAACCCTAACCCTAACCCTAACCCTAACCCTAACCCTAACCCTAACCCTAACCCTAACCCTAACCCTAACCCTAACCCTAACCCTAACCCTAACCCTAACCCTAACCCTAACCCTAACCCTAACCCTAACCCTAACCCTAACCCTAACCCTAACCCTAACCCTAACCCTAACCCTAACCCTAACCCTAACCCTAACCCTAACCCTAACCCTAACCCTAACCCTAACCCTAACCCTAACCCTAACCCTAACCCTAACCCTAACCCTAACCCTAACCCTAACCCTAACCCTAACCCTAACCCTAACCCTAACCCTAACCCTAACCCTAACCCTAACCCTAACCCTAACCCTAACCCTAACCCTAACCCTAACCCTAACCCTAACCCTAACCCTAACCCTAACCCTAACCCTAACCCTAACCCTAACCCTAACCCTAACCCTAACCCTAACCCTAACCCTAACCCTAACCCTAACCCTAACCCTAACCCTAACCCTAACCCTAACCCTAACCCTAACCCTAACCCTAACCCTAACCCTAACCCTAACCCTAACCCTAACCCTAACCCTAACCCTAACCC